>NC_056737.1:829021912-829024412 GCF_019279795.1 Protopterus annectens | reverse complement strand
TTCTCTGTATACTCTCCTGTACTTCTTCATTCCACCACCAGGTCTCCTTGTCCTCCTTCCTCTTTCCAGATGTCACACCAAACATCTTTCTAGCCATCTCTCTTACTAGTTCTGCTGTAGTTACCCAGCTATTCGGTAACTCTTCACTGCCACCCAGTGCCTGTCTTAACTCTTCCCTGAACATCACTTCACAATTACCATTTTTCAATTTCCACCATTTGATCCTTGGTGCTGCCCTCACACTCATCCTCCTCTTCTTGATCACCAATGTCATCCTACAAACCACCATCCTATGCTGCCTAACTACACTTTCCCCTGCCACCGCTTTACAGTCTCCAATCTCCTTCAGACTGGCCCTTCTACAGAAGATATAATCCACCTGTGTGCATCTTCCTCCACTCTTGTATGTCACCCTATGCTCCTCCCTCTTGTTAAAATACATATTCAACACAGCCATGTCCATCCTTTTCACAAAATCCACTACCATCCAACCTTCTGCATTCCTTTGCTTAACATCATACCTACCCCATCACTTCCTCATCCCCTCTGTTCCCTTCACCAACATGCCCATTGAAATCTGCTCCAATCACCAGTCTCTCACCCTTGGGTACAGTCATTACCACTTCATCCAACTCACTCCAAAATTTTTCTCTCATCCATCGCACACCCAACTTGTGGAGCATATGCACTAACAACATTCATCATTACACCATCAATTTCCAGCTTCATAAACATCACTCTATCCGACACTCATTTCACCTCTAAAACACTCTTAGCATACTGTTACTTCAGGATAATGCCTACGCCATTTCTCCTCCCAGCCACACCATGATAAAACAATTTGAACCCACCTCCAATACACCTAGCCTTGCTCCCCTTCCATCTGGTCTCTTGCGCACACAATATACCAACCTTCCTTCGGTCCATCATATCAGCTAGCTCTCTCCCTATACCAGTCATACTGCCAACATTCAAAGTTCCGACAATCACTATCACAGTCTTAGCCTTTACCTGTCTTCGGCCATGCCTTCCTCCTCTTCTCCTCCTTAGGCCAACAGTAGCCCAATTTCCGCCAGCACCCTGTTCGCCAACAGTATATACATATACATACATATGTATGTATATATATATATATATATATATATATATATATATATATATATATATATAGGTAAAATACAGTCACTACAACACGTCCACAGCACAAACCAGCCAAGGCTAAATAAAATTATTTTAAGCGCTTTTAGTTTGCTGAAATAAGCAAACTTCTTCAGAAACCATTTTTAACATTTAAATACATATAAATAGCCACAGCTGCTACCATTGAGCCAATCACAGCACTCACAAGCTTAACCACTTACTTAAAGGCAACTAACCTACATACAAGTTAACACTAATAAAAATAATAATAATTTATACTACTGTCACCGCAATAGAAAATACTAAAATATCATACTTTAAACGAAATGACAACAATGTAAATAACATAATCTAATAAACTTAATATATTCTGCACTCAGTGCATATTATTTTTAAAAACTAACTAATGTTAGTCACAACATCAACGGCTAAGACTCTTTAACTTTAGAATACTACTTATAGAACATGTTTCGTTCAACCCAGGGTAATTACAGGCATTTAATTTTATCTGCCAAAATTCTAATTCCTCTAGACGTAAGGGTGCTAGGCCACCTCTTATGTCTATATTCACCTGATCTATAACTAAAAATTTAAATCTATGGTCCTTATAGGACTGGACATGTTTTGCTAAAGCGTTGTCCTGCTTATTCCTACTAATGGCATACTGATGTTCAAATCCTTTCTCGGAGTCTACGCTCCGTTTTGCCAACATAGAATGTAGGACAACACTGACATGTTGCTACATAAACAACCATCTTTGAGTTGCAATTAAACCTGGATCTTAATTTAATGTGGAACCCACCCACTATCAATGAGTGTATATTATCCACAAATTTACAATAATTGCAACTTTGGCATTTAAACATCCCTGAAATTTTTGAAACCAGTCTTTCAGGTTCCTGCCTCTTTTGAATGTTGCTCGAGGTGTTTCACCCATTTTGACAAAAATGGTAGGATTAGTTCTAAATAAGCCCCAATTTTTCTTAATATCTAAGCAAAAATAACTGTGCAAGTTAAATGTGGTAATAAAACTTGCTTCAGTTTGTAAATTAATTACAGGGTGGCATACCATGGTATCAACTAAATCTAACCCTAGACTTGGCAGTTCAGTAATGGATTGTTTAAATCCCAACAAAGGTTTATATATTCCATTAAGTCTCTTATACTGAACTTCTTTTATTAAGTCATCTAATAACCTTACTGGGTACCCCCTGTGCAAAAACATGGACTTCAATAGCTGGCATTCTTCCACAAAATCTTGGTCATTGCTTACAATCCATGCCGCTCTCACTAATTGCCCTTTAACCACGGAGTGCTTTTGACAGTGAGGATGGCAACTTGAAAAATGTAAGGAAGAGTT
>NC_056737.1:828669412-828704412 GCF_019279795.1 Protopterus annectens | reverse complement strand
GTAAGAAAAAGATCACAATAACTTCTTTTGTTTGGCACTGGCGCACCACTCTTTCCCAGTTCCTTTCCATATCTACTTTATTAGCTTGGAAATGTGTAATTCCAGTGACTGCGTACAGAGTTAAGGATGTTTTCCCCATATGTAGTGATTTTGATTAATTTGTAAGACACTACTCTAAAAATAGAAACAGTTTACACATGGAGTCTGAGTACACCAAGTAAATAACTTGAAAAATGCTGTAATATTCTTCCACTGAAATTTCCAGTTTGAAACTAACTTTTGGCAAGTCCTTAGTAGTTTTATCTTATTCCCACAGAAATAAGCATGCAAAGGGAAAAGGCAGAGAATCTTAACTCTGAATTTGTTTCTTTATATAAATGTTTGATAATGATTGGTGCCACAGTGTCAGTGTGTGCTTGTGTCCTTGTAAAGGAGATAAGATATTGGTCACCGTCCAGTCTGGCATGGCTCCCCCCCTTTTTTCTTCTCAGCTGGAGATAATAAATCGACATTTTTAAGTACAAATAGTTCTAATGCTGTGGAGTCTACTGCATTTGCTTGGGAACTTTTAGCAGGTTATTCCATGCTGTAAGGAATACTTTTACTAAAGTTTTCTGGAAGTTTCTTCTTTTGTGCTATTGCATAGTAATTGGAACTCAACAGTTAGAAGATTTAGTGTTAGTAGCATAAGTTTTTCCTGACTGGGGGCTGATTGTTGAAGACTTTTAAAAGTGCATTCTGTCGTATGTATTAGTAGGCAGAGTTCACTTTAAGATGCGTATTGTTTGTGTTTAATAACTGAGTGACTGGAGTTTGAATTCTTGACCCTCCCAAATACCAGAGATTGCGTGAATGTGTGTTTTTGTAAACACCAAAGTGCTTCTAAGAAAACATAACTAATACTTAACATCTTCTAGTGTTTGTAGGCTATTTGCTAGATTACTTTAAGCAACAGTGGTGTTGTTTGTCTGTAGCTCCATGGCTTATATGTATCTCTTTCTAAGACAGATTGTGTCAACAAAAACATTATGACTAACTGAGGTCTGAACATTCCACTGCATGTCAAGCTGGAGTACTTACATTAAATAGCTTTAAGAATGATTTTAAAACATTAAACTTCTGAAGAACAAATACAAAAATGAAAATACTTTATTACCTAGGTAGACAGGGAGTATAGTGTCTAGATGTATGATTATTTCTGTAGGTTCCAGCAGTATTTCAGCCTGAGGTCTTTTTGTGGGAAAAATGTCTGAAAAAAAACTGTTTTGTCAGCTATGATTTATTTTGTTGTAATATTTAATGCTAGATAGGTTTTAGAAATAATTACCCTAGTACAAGGTAAGGTCAAATATAGCTTGTATTAAAAGGAAGCTGCAGCTGTACAGTTATTGCTAAACTTTACAAAATCCATCAAGCATGATTCAAATGAATACCTGTTATTTATGCAGACTTTGGTTCTCGGCAGAATTAAAGCACCAATTTTGTAAGTTCACTAACTGGTTATTTAATTTTGTGTCTGTTCATATTAAGCTACACTGAATAAAACTGTTTCTCTTTGACTGAAGTAGATTAGCCTGACAATGTAAGTCCCAGAGAAGGTAAATTCAGAATACAGCAAACACCCTGGCAAACCACAAAAATGCATCCAAAAGATTTTTGAAAACCAGTTTTTATAGATGTACCATGAAAAATACACACATTACCCCTTAATAATGTTTCAGCACATTGACTTATGAATGCATAATGTGAAACTCATCTTTAGTCATGCACTCAGGCTCACAAACCAGGGTCTAGTACTAGAGGGAAACCTAACCTTTTAAGAAATATGTTATTATCAGCCACACATTATTGACAACAAATGGTCAAAAGGGAAAATAATTGATCCACAAAGGACTGCAAAAACTTAAAAAAACAATGCTTTTGCAGGAGGGCAAGTTCCACTGCACCTCCACACGCCCTGATAATTATACACACCACCTCCAAGATCGCACTGCGGTGGGAATTCCTACTGTACTACAATCTCATAGTGAAAGAACTAGTACATTTGATTAACTGATTTTCGATCAGCTGTACCATCTCTTCCACACGTCAATGAATGGACTTGTCAACAAGATGTTCTCGTCTCCATTCCCCACTAGAGATATTTTGGCCTTATTTAGGCTCCACAGTACTATAAAACAAACTAGCTATGTTTTCAAACATTGAACTTAAGATGAAGCTACTGACATATTCAGTTTATGGGTAAATAAATATGGTGAAAACAAAAGAAAAGTCTTATAGCAGATGCATAGAGGACCCAACCAAAAAGATCTCTGCAAAATACAGAAAAACATGCAAACATATTTGCAAATGTCCCTTCATGCAGCCATCGTTGAAGATATAGAATGCACATTTTCCATAAAAGTAAAAATGTTTCAGCACACTGGCTTATAAATGCACATCGACACAGACATGTCTTTAATAATGCACCTCAGTGAATAGGCCGGACTTACTAACTAGTGACATTCTTCACTCTTCGTGAACATTTTTGTGTTTGTCAGGGCCTTTCTGGTTGGGGTCTGTATCGTCTGTTAGGAGACATCTGTGCTTTTGCTTCCAGCTTATTTGGCACCCATCCTTAAGGTAACTACTTCAGAGACTTTTGGTTAAGCCGATCATTAAAGAACATGACTCATTGTTCACTTACACCATACAGAAGAGCCCAAATAAAGGCACAATATATCTGTTGTTACAGGACATGGGTATAGCCAGGCATATTCAATGTGTGTCACTGTATATGTTTCTTTAAATAATGTATTTATTTTGTGTAATAAAATCTGCCAGAATTTAAATTAAAAATGAATGTTTATCATGGTTTATAGCTATATATTTTGTTAAATGTCTTTTTTTTCAAAATGCCTGGATGACTATATTTCCTTTTTGCTTTAGTCTGTACTTTATAGAGCCAGACGGGGTGCATTTGGAGGAAGGAGGAAAGGTTACTTTCTGGAAGCTGGTGTACAGTTCCAAATATCGTGGTTATACTGTTGTCATTAAAGAATGTCTCACTCATCTGAGAATGTTATGAAAATAAGCCGGTATGGTGAAACATTTTTTTAAGAGGAAATTTTCATATTTCTCTTGATGATAAAGAAAATGTGAAAAATATTTTTGTAAACACGCGTTTGTATTTCACTGTAGTATGTTTTGATCTAATATGCATATAGTATAGGATTGCCAACTACTCGTTTTTTTCTGTACTATCCAGAAATCTGAATGCTGATCTCTGGAAGATCAGAAGTTACCTGACAAACTATTAAGTGCTTGATAAAAGTCTGCTTAAAGGTGTATATGGCTAGGCATGTTATGGTCCCTGTAATCGCTTGCCTAGTATATTCCTATGTCCCTATAATCCACGGTGATGGTGTAATACATTTGTTATAAAGTGGTTGGGAAGCTGGGTGGAATGGTTAGATAAAGGGGTGGCACAAGAGGTGGGATTTTAGTCTTTACCTTATTAAAAGGTGACAAACGTAGCTATGAGACTTCCATTGTTTTGTTTCCACCATATTTGGTACTTATCCCCTAGCTGATTACATTTGAGTTGTCTTCTTACACTGAATGTTCAGAATAAGCTAGGCTTTCTAGTCATGCTATACTAATGAACACAAATAAGGATGAAACATGTCTTCATCTAGTGGAATCTGACTTATTGGCCTGAGTGCATTATTAAAGATCTATTCATCCTTGCTGTGGCTTCACAAGATGGTGGGCTGAAACATTATTTTTATGGAAATTTTGCATATTTTCCTTGATACCTTGATAAAGACAGGGTTGCAAATAGCTTTCTACGTTAACTTGAAGAATTTTACAATTTTATATTGCATTTAACTGCTGCATAAACCAGTTTTATTGGGTTATGATTGTAGCTTACATATAAAATTTACTTCGCTTTTTTAAGTCTATGACTTTACAGACTAATAGGTTTTCCCGTTAGATACTTGCATATATTAATACAGGTTTAGATCTGCACAACTACTACATGTATTTTGTCTGTGAGTCTTATTTACCTGTGGTGATAAATATGTATTACATTTTTGTACTTTGACTTATTAGCATGCATTATATGAGCAAATATGAGTAGTCCTGTTATCTGTTGAAATATGCTTCACTTGATTATATTTACACAAGCCTAAGTGGGTGAAAGTAATCTTATCAACTGAATGTTTTCGGGTTTTAGTTGAAAACACTGTGGCCAAATAAGCTGAGTATAATGATACAGTTTTTAATCAGGGTACTTTGTAATGTTTATTGCAGTATGCCTGGTGTTATGCCACCCTGATCTCCAAGACTCACACAAGTAGTAAATTCTGTTTCCTTCCAAGCTGCTGCAATCTCAGAGTATGGTTATAAAAGTTAGAAGGGTGCATTAGGAAGACCTGCTGTATAAAGATATGCTGGGGTTTTGCTCCCACAGAATATGTTATTTGCTTTTATAATAACAGAAATGTGCAAAGGATATGAGTTGATATACATTACCAACATACCGGTGCTCTGAAGAGTGTAAAGGCACCAGTATTTTGAAAAACAAAACAAAATAGTACCATATGTTTCACCCCCCACCTCCATTTTTGGAAGCAAGTATAAGATACATTTATGACGTGATTTTTTTTTTGCAGCAGCATCACATATTTTATACTCTTTTGTTGATTTAAGCTTGCATATTCTGATTCTTATTTATTACAAAAGTTATTTTAGATTTTCATCTTTCATTGATGCTGTATTTCAGTGTTACTTTCTTATTTTGCTAGCACAGAATAATAAATTCAACTGAATGTGAGGCAAAACATTGCTTAATTTTACATGAAGACAATACTGCAGTTCATATTTCTTAAGTTCGTAAACTGTCAGGATATTAAGCTAGATAATTTAATGGTATTCTGTAGCGCAAATACTTTGGGGGTGAAGGTAAAACGTATCTGTAGTTAATGATGAACATGATATTTATCTCTTAGTGATTTTGGTGATGACTTCACTTGATGATCTCTCACATATTATCTCCAGAACATATCTGTGGATATTTCCTGGCCCATCTCTCTGGACATATACCTAGATAGTTCTCTGGTCCCTGTTCTGAGCTCATCTAGTTTATGAGTATTATGGTAAAGGGACAGATATGATTGTCAGTTACAAGGGGTAGTATACATTGCCATTTGTGATTCTTGTGTACATTGGTAAAACTATTAGGGCTTTAAAAAGAAGGATCTACAAACATATCCTGGTGATTAAAAAGAAGGATGTGAATAATGCATTGGCCAAGCATTCATTGCAGTGTTCATCCTTCAATAAAATTATGTTTTTTGTGATTGACGCTGTCAGTCTTTGTCATTTCAGAAGGAACAACAAAGTACGATTGGAATGTTGTGAATTTGCCTGGCAAATTAGATGCAGAGCAGATCAAAACCCAGGTTTAAACGATTCTATTAATATCAAATGTTTCATTTTAGCACAAAGATTCTAATACATTTACATGGGTTCATTTTAACTAAAAGTATGGGATTTAGTTTAGTACTTCCTAGTTCTAAATGTGTTAAGCCCATTGGCTTAATTTTAAATATGTTCTTTTCATTGGTCACTTTATGAAGCCATGTGATTTCAGATCTTTATTTAAACAGTATTTTATGGGACATGTTAGATTCTGGTGAAGTTCTATTTTATGTTTATAAAATAAAGAACAAAAGCATTTAATCTTTTATAACTCATCCAGAGTAGAGCTCCAGTTTGTGGTTTAATAGAATGTAATTCTTTGGTTTATTTACGTTGGTGGTTCTACACTGTTTTTTGCTTTTGATTATTATGGTAAAGACTCTTTGTTCATTGTAATTTGTTCCTTCCCTTTTCTACAGATCCCTCTTCCAGTTCATTTATCTCTTTTTACAATATTCAGTACTTCAAATACAGTTGGTGTAGACTTCAATTTCTCTTGTCTTTCGGCTTTTCCCGGTTAGGGGTCGCCACAGCAGAACTCCGGTCCGCTAATGATTGGCAGTAGATTTTTATGTGCCGAGTTGCCGGCCCTGATGCACAACCTTCAATGAAGGTACGCCCATTCACGCATGTCTCCACACAGAAGATGCTCTAGCAGAGAATCGAACAGGACAGCGTCTTACTGTGAGGCGACAACACTACCTCAGCACCACCACCGCAGTAATTCTGTTTTCTAGTAATTCCTTGTTTTGGCAGACAGCAGAATTCAACTTAGCAAGGTCTTGACAATTTAGATTCTGTGTCCCGGATGAAAAAAAAATAATTTCCTTAGTTACAGCCATTTGCTCACCCAATATATCTGACAGAGTACTCTGTAGAAAATTTTTTAAATCTGCCAACTCATTACACTCCCAAAACATATGCTCACAGTCATATTTTTCTTCCTCATTACACCTTCAACATTATTATTTATTTGAAGAAAATTTATTTGAAGTCTGCTTCGTGTCTACAAATATCTAAGCAACCACCTGCAAGCAAAAACCCTAAACATTCTGGACTTTGTTGCATACTTGGGAACCATGGATATGTCCTCCTATTGTTCCCTTGTAAATTGCGTTTCCAGTCTTTCTTCCTAATCTTTTCTAACCTCTTCTGGTTGCTTCTTATATAGTTATCCTACAATATTTTATATGCCCTGATAATTATCCTGTCTTTAACAGTAGGTTCTGTTCTAGATTCAGCTAAAAACTGTAGCAGAGCAGGTCTTTCACTTAGGCTTCCACTATCCTGTTCTTTTTTCCTATACTCTAATATCAGTCCCTGGTAAGGCAGGCAGTCTCTAGCCTGTAGTCCAAATGTCTTCTTGGCCTCATCCTGCTCTATTATCTTTACCACTCTAGATTGTATTACCTTTTCCTCTCTAGTCATTTGCTTCCACTTTGGTTACTTTGCCATTTTTTCTAGTAAATTCCACCCCCTCTTGCTTATTTTCTATACCCCCTGCTTGAGTCAACCCTATTGGCAAAAGTCTTGAATCTAATTTTGATTCTCTGGAGTCTTATGAAAAGTAGATGTAGGGGTCCTTCCCTTTAATTTATGACCCATTAGTAGCTGAGCAGATGAAAGACCAGTAGCTTGCATTGGAGTAATTCTAATATTTTATGACAGTGATATAAGAGAAACTGCAATTTTTTTTATAATTCTTTGTTCTTGTAGTTTACAGTTTATACTGCTCGCTCAGCATGACCATTTTACAGTTTACACTGCTCTCTCAGCATTACCATTTCACTGTGCATAGTTAGGGCAAGACATAACATACTGATACTCCCATTTCTCTCAAAAATGCCCCAAACCCAACAGTAGTATGCTATGGACCATTACCAAACAACAGCTTTGTGAATATCTTATGCAGGGAACAAGGCTTTCAGTGCATTGTCTACACCTTAACTTGCAGTATCAGGTAACTTCATGATTTCAAGAAACTTTCAAATAATAATCAACATGCAGACCAGATCAGGCTCCCAGATTTACGTGGCACTGAAAAAGATAACATTGTTTCTCTTGGATTATTGTAAACATTACACACATCATAGTTGTAAAATACCTGCTTTATCTTCACAACCATTTCTGGCCAAAATAACACATCACGTTGTTAACTATGCCCAAAATGAGACTCAGATATTCTTCCCAGCATCTGTTTCCTAAAATGATTTGGCATTATTAGTTTTTCTACTTTGATCAAGCCTTATATGTAAGTAAAATCTTCATTAAATGAAATTTAAGGACATATCGGTGATATTTTGTTCTTGGCAACATTTCAATGAATTTTTGTAAGTGTGCAAACAGGTCAGGCTGGGAGGAGCAGAGAAGAAAGAGTAAGCATAAAAGATAATCAGAAAGGTAAGAAGCTGGAAGATGTAGGCTGAGCAGGAAAAACGTTAGAATTAATGCTGTACTATGCTTGGAGGCTGTTAAAAAACATAGGGAAGCTGCAGGCCATCCTAGGATATGACAAAATCAACACCGTTGGCATTGCTGACACTTGGCCAATGGAAAGGAAAAAATGGGACACCACAGTCGTATGTGTTTCTGCTGTCAGTAGTGAATGAATGAGAAAGGGAGGGAATAAAAGCTTATATAAGAGATGGGCTAGCCTAGAAAGTGATTCATGAAGAAAAAGAACAGAGACATGGAACAATACATGAGCAGTAAAGAAGGTGATCACCCAAAGGTAAAGGAAAACTCGTGGTTGGACACTATTGTCCTCCAGAAACATTAAAAGAAGATGGTCAGCTTTTGAGCATATTCTGAGTCTGTGGACAAGAAAAGAAATTGATGGTAATAGGAGATTTAAGTCTCGGACTGGTCAGTTCCTATATTCATGACAGTAAGGGAAAATTGTCTTTACAGAAGCTCTGGCTCAAAAATAATTTGTTTATTTAATGCAAGAAACCACCAGTAGAACAAAATTCTAGATTTTAGGTCTCATCAGGTTAGGCAAAGTTGAGGTTGTGGAGGTAAAACTTCTGTTGGGCAAGGCCCAATAGCACAGAGACAGGGCATCTGTCTGTGCTGCTGATGACACAAGTTCAAAAACATGATTGGTTCATTTGTTTGGTCTGCTGGGAGGAGAAAATAGGATGAAGCAGCCAATGGTCAGCTCTTCTATCCCAGAAGGAGGGTTGTGGAGAAACCACTGCCTGTGTGACTTCTGGTAGAGACCAGGAGCATTGTAGATAGCCTATCTAACTAAGGCTAACTAAGGGGTGGCGGGTGGCATGACCACATGCTATCTTAGCACATGTTGTTCCTACAGGTAGGGACTTTGAAATGAATGCTGTTCATGCCGCAATCTAAAACCTCCCACTGACTCTCTTTACTGCTAGTGAATAACACAAGGCCGACTCCCTTATAAGTCAGGGGAACTAGCCATCAAATGGTTACATTCTGGTGAAATCCAGGAGTATTGGAGGAATTTGGTGTTAAGTGGATGCAGCAACTGAAGAGAACAGATGGAGGGTTAAGCAAAGCCCAGTATTAAAAGGGGGAGACTTATAAAAGAGATCCCTGCTGGCCAATAGTAACCATGACACAGAATGGTTCCTCCTAGGCAGAGTTAAGAAATCTGAGGGATGAAGATAGTAGAGTGGGAGTAATGAAATGTGAAATTCATGCAGCTGGAAGTTGAGGCATAGAAGAAATTACAAGGATGAAAAGATGTGGAGGGGTAAACAACCTGCAGATATGACTCAGAAGCAGCAAATTGAAAAATTATGTACAGGTGACTGCCCAAAAGTAGGAAGGAGAAGCTCAGGATGACCTGAAGTGCATGAACATGGAAATCAAGGGAGCACTCAGGAATAAATAAGGAAAGAACATTCAAAGGGTGTAAATAACTAGGCAAGAAAGAACACCATTAACAAAGTGAGAATTCTCAAAGTGAGTGTTGTGTAGGAGCTAGCTCAGTGATAAATCTGGAAGGGAGATAAGTTTTCAGATGCAGGTAAAACAGAGCTAAGGAAAACACAGATCTCAACATATTGATCATGGAAGGAAGGGAATGTTTGTCAATAACAAAGACATAATCTGAGGCACTAAATGAGTTGTCTGTTTCAATTTAACTAAACGAAAATAAAAGAAGAGCATGCTAATGCGAAGGGGGAAAGCGCAACGTAGAGCGTAGGACAGATATGTTAACAGAGAGCCAGAAGGCATAGAAAGAAATGACTGGATTACAGGGGGATAAACTGCAAGGTCCATATGGAGTAAGAAGACTAAAAAATACCTACCAAGTTACCTGATGGAACTGTTCACAGAGTTTGTTAATAAAGATCTGGCCATTGTGAAAGTATCAGATAATTGAAAAACAACTTCAGCCATTCTTTATGAGGGAGATAGCAGAAATGGTTTTGGCAACTGAAGACCAGTCATCCTTAGCAAGAATGATAAGAAACATGATGGAGGAGATCCTAAGTGAGATGCTTGAGGCTTTTCTTGAAGACACCAACTCTGAGATGCAAACCTCCATTGTTTTGCTACCAAGAGTAGTTGCCAATCAACTTTCTGGTTCTGCAACTTGGTAATAGTTGACGTGAATGAAGAAGTGACCATAATTGTGGTCTGCATAGATTTCTGCAAGGCTGTTGATTCAGTTCATTGAAGAATATGTAGTAGGAAGAAATGGTTAGCGGGTAGGATAGAAACTTAGAATGATCACAAGGAAGAAATTGCTGTCTAAGAGTAAGAGGGAGCAAGCCCTTAATTGGAAACACTCCCTCCTCAGCTTAAACAAGAAAATAAGATTTCTTGTGAAATCCTCCAAAGCAAACTACAAATCCAAATTAGCTTTCTCAGCTAAGGTCACCCATAAGGCATTCTTTAGTTACATACGTAACCTAAAAGGAAAGGGCCGGATTTGTGCCAAACTGGTAGTTAATTATACCACATATACTGAGCCTGTAGACATAGCTAACCGGTTGGCTGACAGGTTCTCTAAAAACTTCACTACCCTATCCCCACCTCATGTGCTCCATGACATCCCTACCACAGGTCCCCTACCTTGTATCTCTAAAGTGCAGGTCGTAATGCACTCTCTAAGGCCAAAAACACAGCATCTATGGGACCTGACAACATCTCAAGCTGTGTCCTACATGGGCTCCAACAAGAATTAGCAACACCATTGGGTGCTCTTTTCAATCATAGTCTAAGCATTGGCTTCATCCCAGCTGAATGGAAAATGGCCAACATTATTCCCTTGCAAAAAAGTGGTGCTTCCACTGACCCTGGGAACTATAGACCTATTAGCCTGACTAGCCTTATCTGCAAGATCATGGAGCGAATCATCATGGACCTTATCAACAAAAATATAGGTGATCTCCAAACACTTGACCCTACTCAATTTGGATTTGTCAAAGGGAGATCATGCCTGTTAAACCTGGTTGACTTCTTCGAGACAGTCACCAAGGCCCTGGACTAGAGGAAATCTGTGCATACAGCCTATCTAGACATAGCTAAGGTGTTTAACACCATCCCTCATTCAGGCATCATTGACAAACTCACTCAGCTAGGGATCAATGCTTAAATCATTAGATGGATTACTAACTGCCTTACTAATCGAACCCATATAGTCAAAATAGATGAATCCACCTCCAACAGCAGACCTGTAACTAGTGGTGTTCCACAGGGATCAGTCCTGGGACATCTACTGTTTGGAATCTATTTTTCTGAAGTACAAGCAAAAATCAAAGGTTTGTGGCTCACAAAGTTTGCTGATGACTGCAAACTGGGAGTGATCATAGAGTCTCCAAATTATGTCAGCATCCTACAAGAGGGTCTTACACAAACAAATGATCAATGCCAAAGTCACGGCCTTAGACTCAGTGCAAAAAAAATGTATTATCATCCCTTTCAGTAAGAGTGATGTTCCTGCTAACTACCACATCAATAACAACACCTTAAGTATGCACTCAGTAGTGACAGACCTGGGCACACAGATTGACAGCAGCCTTACCTTTGATCAGCATGTCTCATAGGTTCATAGGTTGGTACTAGGCTATCAGCCCTAGGGCCTATACAAGCCTAGCCATAACAATTACCTGGCTATTTATTCCCACACTATTTACTTCCCTGGACCCCTGTCTAGCAGGGTGACTGACGTGATCCCCGGGGTGAATTTCCTTTCTCCCATCCAATCGTCAAGGTTCCTTTTGAAGAGGACCAAATAGGCACTCTGCTTGACATGTATGGGCAATCTATTCCAGAGTCTGGGGAGTCTCTGGGTCAGGAACCTATCCCTCCAGCATGTTTTGTTTATTGTGATGACAAGGTTTAGATCCCTGGAGCGTATGGCTCTGAGGGATTGGGATTTCTTTAAGTGTAGCATGTCCAACAGCTCTGGGTTTGACATGGCCTTGTATGTTAAGCAAAGATCGCCTCGGAGTAGACGATATGCGGCAGAGTATAGCTGGAGTTTTTTAAGGCGGTCAGCGTAGGGCATCTGCTTTAGGCCTGTGATTCTTTTAGTGAGGTATTTCTGTGGCCTTTCCACTTGTTGCAGATGTCTTGAGAGGTACATACCAAACGGGGCATTGTATTCTATAATGGGTCTAATGAGGGATGAGTACAGTGGGACAATGACCTCCTTTTTTCTGGATGAAAACCCTTAGTGATGAGGTGTGCCACATAGAAGGATTTCCTGACTGTTGTGGCGATGTGGTTATCGAAGGTGAGACCACTGTCCACCTGTGTCCCTAAGTCTCTTATCAAACTTTCGGTGTTTAGTGTACTGCCACCTATATGGTAATTCACGGATACATGTTTTTTCCCAAAGGGGATAACTATACATTTCTTGGCATTGAGCTTGAGCCCATGGCTCTGGCACCAAGCATCTGTTTCTGTAAGGCCCTTTTGTAGAGTATCCACATCATTTGGGGATTCAATAATGGCTCCCAGTTTGCAGTCTCCACAGTGTTAAGAAGGGCATTCTATATTTTTCATCTCATAAGTAAGGGCATTGCTTCTAGAAAAAAAAAGAAGTTATAACCTCTCTGTACTCTTCCCTCATCAGGCCAATAACTGAGTACAATGCCCCTTTTGGTATGTATCTTTCCAAGCACCTGCAGCAATTGAAAAGCCTGCAAAGGTTCCTCACAAGGAAATTTCAAGGTCTTCAGCATCTGTCCTATGTAGATCATATGAAATCACTGTCACTTTATTCTGTTTCATACAGACTACTCAGAGATGATCAATCTCTGCCTTGCATACAAGGCAATATCTGACTCTGCTTTATTGGAAATGCTGCATATCTGTAAGTCAAATGGTACACGGGTTACTCCCTCTAAAGACCATAACCTAGTAACTGACATTAATAGCACCTGCTGGAGGGACATATTTGTCTCCCAGAGGTTACCACACCTTTGGAACAGACTCTCACTTCATGTTAAATACAGCAACTCATTGGTCCTCTTCAAATGCCATGTGGATGATTGGATGGGTAAATGTAAATTCATCTGGGGGTTTCACCTGTGTCCCTCTTGGATAGGGGCAGTACGTGATGATCATGCAAATAAAGGTAGAACTTGGTTAGGCTTGTAAGGGCCCTAGGGTCATTAGCCTAGTAACTTCCTAGGATCCTATGATCCTGTGAGAGAAATGAGTCTGTCTGGGAACACATTAACCTTGATAGCCCATCTGCATTGGCATTGCTGACGCCAGTATGGTGCCACATTGTCATGTCATATGCCTGCGGCTCTAGGCTCCACCTTAATAACTTGGCATTTTGCTGGCTGTCTCAGTACAGCCACATTAAGGGATTGTGATCTGTAACCACAGTGAATTTCCTTCCATGATAGGGCTAATGTTTCTACAGTGCCCATACTATGGATAAACATTTGTTTTTTACAGTTGCATAACATTCCTCTCTGGGTTGGAGTCTATGGTTGAGATATACAACTGGCTGCTTTTTTCCTTTTGAAGAAACCTGGCTTGGGGTCTTCCCAAAGCCCTTTTAAGCTTTTGGAATGCCTGCTCTCAGGCTGGGGTCCATAATACCTTATCTGGCCTGTTTTTCCTCGTCAGGTCTGTGAGGGAGCAGCTATTGTTCCCAAGAATGCCTTCACCTGCTTTTTGGTAGCAGGGGCAGACTCCTCCTGCCATCCACTGCAAATACTTGGCACCAGGGCCTGTGCGTCATCGTAAGACTTCATCATGTTAACATAATACAGTTTGTGCCCCTGCCTCCTGCCTAGCAAGTTGACCATGTAATTAACATCACTGACCTTCATTACCACTTCAAAGGGTCTCTTCCAATCTGCCTGCAGATTATTTTGTCTGACAGGAATTAGCACCTTAACCTGTGTCCCACAGCATACTCTTAGGCTTGAGCATTCCTGTCATACCAGACATTTTTCTGCTATTGAGCTCCTTCCCATCCAAGCCCATGAGCTCCCTAAGCCTTGTCCTGAAGTTTAAGACATATACCACAACAGACTCCTTGAGGGATTCACACTCACCCTCCCACTCATCACAAATCAAATCTAAAGCCCCCCCCATCCTATGCCTATACAGCAACTCAAAGGGTTAAAAACCTGTTGATTTCTGGGGTACCTCTTTCTCTTAAATTGGTCTGCAAATGCTCACAACGTGGTCTTTAGTGTAGAGTTTAACATCTCCACAAGACCATTAGTCTGGGGGTGGTAGGCGGTGGTTTTTAGGTGCTTCACCTCACAGTGCTTCCACAGACAAGCCAGCAGGTCTGACATGAAATTGGCACCTCTGTCCATCAGTATTTCTCTTGGAAAACCTACCCTGCTGAAAATCTCTAACAAAGCATTTGCCACCTTCTCTGACTTGATAGAGGAAAGAGCCACTGCCTCAGGGTATCTAGTAGCATAATCTACTACCACCAGGATATACTTCTTCCCTGGGGAACTTGGGGTAATCAGAGGCCTACCCTCTGAAATGGCTCTTAAATCACAGGCAAAGGCATCAAAGGAGCCTTGACATTGTCTCTTGTCTAGCCTACCTTTTGGCACTGCTCACAGGTCCTACAGTATCCTGTCTCTTGCAATTCCAGGCCAATAAATGTTCTGCATAATACGTCTCTTGTTACATTTTATGCCCCTATAACCTGCAAAAGGAATGTTATGAGCTATTTCTAGAAGTGCCAGACAGTAGGCTCTGGGCTCTACCAACTGCTGTATTACCTTACTCTCTATCCCTCCCTCAGGGGTCCATACTCTATACAGTAACCCTTTGTTCCAGTATACAGTGTCCCCTTTTCCTTGAAAATGAAGTGCCTCCTTAGCTACCACCCTCAAGCCTAGTAAAGTAGGGTCTGAAAGTTGGGCCTGTCTCAATTCTACCTTTTTGACCCTTCCTGGTTCCCTTTCCACCAGAAGCACGGTCTCTTCTGACAGTGGTGCCTCACTGTCAGCCTGGGTACTACCACTCAGCTCTGTCCTTGCAGTCACCCTGTCCAAGGGAACATCAGTACTTCCCAGCATCTGTGGTTCACTTTCAGGCTCACTGCTACAGGGAAGCTCCCTCCCTGAAATAGCCACCTCACCATCCCCAACTTCAGGTGTGGGGTCTATCTGTGTCTCCTCTAGGCTACCTGACCCACATGCCTGTCTCCAAGCCTAACTGTGTGTAACTGTATGCACACAAGGTACTGCATTTTCAAAATGAGTCCTATCAAGACATCTGCAGAAATATCTTCAAACACACCTACCTGCTTGCTTCCATCCACCCTCCCAATCAAGGTGAACCCTGATCAAATGTATTTGGAATGGGGTTCCTCCTAAAGCTCTGCCTAGGGTGGACTGCCCAAGCAAGTACTGCTCCTCTTTAACCACTGCAGGCTTCACAATGGTTATGTCAGAAGCTGTGTCTGTCTTAGCAGTGGCCTGTCTTCTATCCACTAAGATAGGATACAAACTTCGGTGATAATTTGCTACCCCTGTTGTCTCCAGACAACTTACCACTGGCATGCTGCTATTCCTACTTGATGACTCTTCACCTTTTGTTCCCCACCTTGCCTCAGCAGACATTTGTATGGCACATGGCCCTTCTGGTTACATTTAGAACATCTAACCCTTGTTCCTGGCTATGTACCTTAACTAGTGGCTCCCCATGTTACTGGTGTACTCTGTTGGGGTGGTTTAGGCTGCCCACCATGTGTTCACAATCAGCTGATATGTTCTGAGTGACTTACCACAGCAAAGGCCAGATGATGTCTGTCTGTGTCTGTGTGGATGTGTGATATATCTTATCAGAAATCTTTCTTGCCAAGTTCCAAAGGGCTGCTGTGAGAGTTCCAAAGAAAACAGATGCTGGTTTGAGGATGACATCACCTCTGGTCACCTGACTCTGATGCGATACACACACAGAGATTTGCTAAAATCTGTGGCAGCAACTTAAAGCTATAATAAACTTCCCACCCTTCCAGGTTTCTCTGATAAACATACACATTTGATCAGTTATAAAAATACAACCTAATACACATGCATACATTATTTCTGTCCAGCAGGATCTCCTGTTGATGCATTTTTAACACAAGTAGCTTTATATATATTTTTATCTCAAACATTTGAACAAATCATTGTGATAGTCAAATAGCATAAAATTCTTTACAAAACTCCAGCTAGCTATGCTGGCATATAGGTTCATAGGTGCATAGGTAAGCACTAGGCTATCTGCCCGAGGGCATCTATAAGCCTAGCCAGAATGTATTGGCTTTCGCCACCCCCTTAGATTAGTTCTCTGTGCCTCTGTCCAGCAGAGCCATTAGTTCCCTGTGCCTCTGTCCAGCAGAGCCACTGCAGTGATCCCTGTGGTAAATTTTCTGTTTCCTATCCACTCGTCAAGGTTTCTCTTGAAGAGTGTTAGTGAGGGGCTCTGCCTAATGTAGATTGGAATCCTGTTCCAAAGCATGGGGAGTCTCTGGGACAGGAATCTATCCCTCCAGCACATTCTATTTATCATTGTGGTGAGGTTTAGATCCCTAGAGCGTGTGGCTCTTGGGGATTTGTTTTTTTTAGGTGGAGCATGTACATCAATTCTGGGTTGGACATGGCCTTGTATGTCAGGCAGAGATTACCTCTGAGTAAGCGGTATGCAACCAAGTACAGCTGGAGTTTCTTCAGTTGAGCTGCATAGGGCATCTGTTTGAGGCCAGTAATCCTCATGGTGAGGTACTTCTGTGGTCTTTCCAGCTGTTGCAGGTGTCTTGTAAGGTACATCCCAAATGGGGCATTGTACTCTATGATGGGTCTGATGAGTGATGAGTAGAGGGGCACAATAACCTCTTTTGTTCTAGATGAGAACCCTTTTGTGATTAGGTGGGCCACATAGAAGGATTTTTCTAACCACCTTGGCAATATGATTATCAAAGGAGAGATTACTATCTACTTGGGTCCCCAGATCCCTTATTACATTTTATATATTTAGGGAACTACCACATATGTGGTAGTTCGCGGGTACTTTGTTTTTCCCAAAGGGGATGACTATGCACTTTTTGGCATTTAGCTTGAGGCCATGATTTTGACACTAGGTATCCGTCTCAGTGAGACCCTTCTGGAGGATGTCTGTATCAGCCAGAGAGTCAATTATGGCCCCCAGTTGGCAGTCGTCTGCGAACTTGGTGAGACATAGTCCTCCTGTGCTTGCCTGTACCTCTGAGAAGTATATACTGAACAGGAGGGGTCCCAGGACTGAGGCCCGAGGGACGCCACTTGTAACCGGTTTAGAATCGGACCTAGAGCCTGCAACTCTCACCGTGTGAGTTCTATCCATGAGCCAATTGGCAACCCATCTCATGATGTAGGAGTTTATGTTCAGGCTGGTGAGCTTGTCTATAATACCAGAATGGGGAATGGTGTCAAAAGCCTTTGCGAGGTCTAGGTAGGCTGTGTGGACCTCCTTTTCCTCATCTAAAGCCTTGGTAACTGTCTCAAAGAAGTCCACCAGGTTTAGGAGGCATGATCTGCCCTTAACAAAGCCAAACTGGGTAGGGTCCAATGTTTGGAGGTTCCCAATGTCTCTATTAATGAGTTCCATGATGATGCACTCCATAGCTCTGGAGCATTTCTCCCCGGGCCTCCGCTGAAAACAGGCTCTGTGGAACCTAGTCGGACTTTCCCGGTCAACAAATGTTAAATAAATAAATAAATAAATAAATAAATAAATAAAATAGCCTTGCAGACCAGGCTAGTCAGGCTTATAGGGCAATAGTTCCCGGGGTCTGTTGTGGCTCCACCTTTGTGGAGCAGGATAACTGTTGCTGTGCAATACTCTATGGGTACATAACCTGTAGAGAGGCTGAGTTTGAACAGTGTGTTTAGGTGAAGGGTTAGTTCATTTTGGAGCTCGTGTAAGACACAGCCTGGGACACCATCCAGTCCCATTGAAGCTGTGTTTTTGGCTTTGGATAGGGCTGTTTTAACCTGTGTGTCAGTGATTGCTGGGGCTCTACATTCTTCTGGTATGGTTATGGGCTCTTTAGGGGGTGAGAGGGGGGGTGAAGTTTGTACTAAACCTGTCTGCCAGAATGTTGACAATATCAGTTGGTTCAATGTATTTTGTGGCATTCTGCACTAACTCAGAGCAGATCTGAGAGTTTCCACTTAGGTTCTTGACATAGCTAAAGAATGCTTTGTGGTTATCTTTGGAGTCCTTGGCAATTTTTCTTTCGAAGCTAGCCTTGGATGATTTTATGAGGGATGGTAGTTTCTTGCTGATACTGATCAGGGGTGTCTTTCCTTCTTGGGATTTTACTCTTTTCTGTGCTAGTTTCCTCCTTCTATTGTATAGCGTATTTATGGCAGGGGTCCACCAGACTGGTTTCCTTTTCTTGGAGGACAGAGTTTTGGTTTTGCTTGGGAAAGCATGATCCATGCATTCTTGCAGGTGCTCATAGAGTACCTTTGTAAGGGATTCAACAGCTTGGACAGCGTTGTCCTTTAGCATGGGGACTGTGAACCTTTCCACCTCAGTCTTAAGTAATGTGAAGTTTGCTTTTGAAAAGTTTTTCACGGTGGTTTCCTTGATTGGGGGTGGGGGTGGAATGTGGATATCCAGAGTGATTAGTCTATGGTCTGATCTAACCAGTGAGGGGATGACCTCCGGTGTAGAACACTGGTCGCCCATGTTGGTGATGACCAGGTCAAATATGTTGTCACCTGTGGTGGAGGTGTTGACCAGTTGATCCAGGGCGTTTGCGTTTATAAATTCTAGGAAGCGTTGGGCAAGGGAGTTAGTACTCGAGTAGTTCTCCCAGTTAATGTTTGGGTAATTGAAATCACCCAATATTAGGGCATTTGGTAGGACCTTCATATTTTCCATTGTCTCCAGAAAAGCGGAATGGGGGTCCTGGGTCATGGTGGGTGATCTGTAACAAGCTACAATTTGAATTGCAGTTTTGCCCATTGTTAGTTGCACATGGATGATATCTGAGGCATTGTGCTGTGCCACTAACCTGGAGGTGTAGGTATCCTTGATGAATATGGATACACCCCCGCCTTTTGTGTTTTGGTCTGGGTTCTGTGGCCGAAAAGTATGGTATGAGTTATAGCTTGGTAGTGCTGGGGTGCTCTCTGGAGCCTTAAACCAGGTTTCTGTTACTGCACAGATTTTGATGTTCTCCATACTGAGGAGTGCCTTGAGTGCATGCATTTTGAGGTTTAGACTTCTGGCATTGAGTAGCATTACCCTCAGTTTTTGGTTACTTGTGCTATTTACGGTGGTGGGTTTGTCTTTTGAGCCTTGCCTAAAAAAGGCACTATGGGGTGGCAAAATCTTTGGCTCGTATTCGAAAGCCTAGGGGTGATAGGAGCAAGCCATCTCTTGTGAAGCAACATGACTTGTCGAGCATGTCATCCCAGGTGGACAGATACTGGATCCCCTTTGAATGACACCAGAAACTTAGCCAATTGTTGAAATTGATCATTTTGTCTTTATACTGTGGCATCATTCTTGGTGAGGGCAGGATGCTACTCAGGGTCAGGGTCATACCGGCCTGGGCTACGTGATCAGAGAGCTCTTCCATGTCTCTTTTCATGTAGTCCAGGGGGGTACATCTCAGGTCATTCACACCAACATGGACAATGACAGAGTCGTATTTGTACTTGTTCTGGAGCGACCTGAGTGCTTGTATTATGTGGCAGATCCTGGCACCCGACAGGCAGCTAACTGTAACCTTCTCCTTGTCTAGCTTAGTTAGTGGGATATCAATGTGCATGACTATAGAGTGGCCTATTACTAGTGTGTTGGGTATGTTATTTTGCCTTAAGGGCTGTGATTGCATGGCACACTGATTGTGTGAAGTATGTGTTTCATGGTTTGTGATGGGGTGTGGAGGTTTGTACACATGTACTGCCCTACTCTCCCTGGCACAGATGGCACTACCTCATAACATCACAGCCACACTTCTGTATTGTAAGATGTCGTACACTACATAAGAACTGGGATTCAGAGATTTTCATGTGAGTGCCTAGAAGATATATATTACCTGTGTAGAAGTGTTGGCTACTGTCTTAAAAGAATGTCAATGGAAGCATTCTCTTTTCTTCTGTTTCTTCTTTTCTTTTTAATCTTTTCCTGTCAAAATACTGCTTTGGGCCTCACTATGTCTGTGTGCGTTCTCTGTATTGCATTAATTTATGAATATGTCATTTTCACCTGAATGTCCTGTAGTATAGCCGCTGGCAACTATCTGTCATCTCCCCTGCACCTACTTGATTGTCTCTGTCTTGTGTTTTCATGTCCCCCGTTCATCTTAACCACAACAAATACTCTGAAGTAGTTACTGCCGAAACATTCATCATCAGTTCTAGTCCACAGTTCAGTAAACCAGGTAGGTTTTTGACTGTTTTCTATTTGTTTTATAAAAAGATCCAGACTGATCTTTCAGGAAAAGAAAACCTAATCTGTCTGTACAATTCATGAAGATGCTTCATCATTTTGCTATAAATAAATAAAATATAAGATAACTAAAGATATCTGTTTAAGATGTGTGCTAAATGTCAAAAAAGGTAGCAGGTTTAGTCTGTAACAACAGTGCATGACACTGCAACAAACAGTTATTGTTGAGTTCATTCAACGTACTGTAATCAAAATCACATGTATTAGTTCATGTCTTCAAGAAACCTTAGTTTTCCATTTTCCCACACCATTGGACTTCTGTACAATATCATCTTTGTTCGCATTATCAGTGCCTCTAACCAAATTACTGTTTCAGCATAAGAAAATGTTGTTAATGGTTGTCTACGCTAGATCACACTGTGTTTTTCCAGTCCTCTTATTGTTGCATTTCTTTTAAAGAAGTTTGTCAGAAGACTGCAGACATTAATTGTTCAAGTGATTGCAGTAAGCTGCATAGCTGTAAGTTCATTGACTCAGTGTTGTATGACTGTGGTGTTGATATATATTATATATTTGGGGGGAGCAGTGTTGAAAACTTGCCTCCCATTTGGGGGTGCAGGAAGCTTTTCCCCCTTGGTCCTCTGCAAAGCAATGCTTTTTGGTATTTTTTTTTTCATATTTATGAGTTGCATTGTGCTGGATTTGAAAATTCAACAAGCTGAAAGTCATACTACAGTGATTCATTTTAACACAGGTGAAAAACCATTATCTATGCATTGTAATATTTGTTTTGGAGTATTGTCGGTAAAGTACGCCCGGTACAAGACCGAAGTTTCATACCTAGTATTGCATGACAGACCAATGCAGAGCTATGCTGTGTGTGACAAAAGCCACCATACTACTTCAGTCATGACTACATGATGGGCACATTTCAAAACAGATTTTAATTGACTGAAGCAACACATTTAATCTGACCCCCCAATAGGACGGCTTGTACATCAAATAATGCAGTGCACCTAAAGTATGGTAGGCTGTTTAATTATCAGACAACAGGTCACCTTAGAAACACTAAGTGTTCTATACCAAAGCTTCTTCAGAATAGTACTTCGTAAGGCACAGATATGTGATACCAACAGAAGTGGGTCTTGAATTTTCACCCTAAATAACCTCTGGCCTCAGATAGTCACAGGTCATTAACACCATTTCATTGGGGATCCCATCAACAGTTTAATAACCTGGTTTCTATCGGAAGCTAGGACATATTTAATCTAAAAGTAAAATTAATAAATCACTGATAAACGGAAAATATTAAATCAATATTACAAATCACTGCATAATAAAACAAACATGCATCTCTTGAGGCATATAATTTAGAGTATAGAAATGTGATGAGGATGCAAATGGATAAAGCAACAAATTCAGTAAAACACAGAATGATTCATGGGACATATTATGACCATCCTAAATTCAATAAAGAGCTTCATTCTTTACTAGTTGCTTTACTACATGTTTATACAATAATAGATTGCTTATGTCACAGATCTCTAAAAAGCAAGAATTATTCCAATATATAAAAACACACCCAAAGACCAGTATCTAAATACATACTCATCAGTTTAACACAGTTTTTAAAACTTTATAAAGGTTTTAAATAGGGGATTGTTAAAACATCTTAAAATATGGTGACTGACAGAAATCAATATTAATTTCCAAGAAGGCTCTAAGTGAACTAACCAGACTACTTTTTCCAAAACTGTTGACTGAAGCCACTGATCACAGGTTGTCAATGAACATATTATGTTATGATTCACAGTCAGGACCCCAAGACAGCATAATTAAAATCCTAATAGCAGTTCAAAGTATTATATCGATTTGTAAATTAATTACCAGAATGTTATTCCATAAAGTGCAAACAGTAGTAGCAGAGGGTTGATTAGCAGGGATGTGTCTGTAATGAGGCGTCTCAAGGTTTGGTTTTGGAGTAAACTGTATTCATCTTATTTATTTTGAAATTCTTGTCTGAATCTGCAAGTACAGGGAACTTCCATGTGTAGCAAGTAACAAAACTCACGCTCTAAACCTTCAAGAACTTTTAAACAGAACTTTAACTTAGACCCGATACTTACAGTACACGTTTCTGTACGAATTTGCAAAATACTGCAAGTGGACAAATAAAAATTAAATAAACGTGCTACTAAGAATTACACAGTTAGCAATATATGAGAAGAAAAGGATTTAGAAATGGTTCCAGGTTAGTTTTTAATGTTATAATGCCATCTAAATAATGATCCGCACTCTATGTATTCAAGAATCAATACATTTGAAAACTATTTCATTAAAATACAAAGTCAATGAAATGAAATAAAATACAGCGATGCACATAATTACTCACAATATTTCTTGTTAGGGACAAAGCATCCACACCTCACATACAGAACACAACATTCAAGACTTACACCCTAAGTATTATCTGAATATAAACCTCAACTCAAATTTTAATCCTAACCATAACCTAGATTTGTCTAGCCTTAAAGTCACCAAATTAAGTATTATAGCAATGACACTTGGCCAGCTGACATTTCATGCAACGCAATATTCATAAAAACTGAATTTGGTCAAAAGGGCTCAGCCAAGCTGTTCTTGGATAAAATGTTTTTGGCCATATACCACACACACACACACACACACACACACACACACACACACACACACACACACACACACACACACACACACACACACACACACACACACACACTATTATACTCACTTCATACTTAGATGAAACATTGATATAGTACAACATTTATATGCTTATATGCAATATTTATATCCTTTAGACATGCTACCATGACTAAATATAAATATTTAGAAGTTTACAAAAAACTGTTAGCTGGTATTTGCAATAAGAAGTTTACCAGATTAAACTTCTATTTATATAATTAAAGGTACTTTACAGATGGAGTAGTATATCAGAGTTATAAGACTTTAAATGATCCACCACAGTTTGAAAGCATGTATTTAACCTAGAGAGTTAATCATTTTGACTCAACGGTACTCTGAACCACTTACAACTTTCTTAAAAGCTAACAAAAGATCTAATTGATGCTACAGAGTATAAATAATATGGAACCCTTATCTGAAACATTAATCTTTCTCACTCCTTTGATCAATTAAATTTGCATTGGAAGGGCCTTAGTTGATATACTGCAGGACATAAATCATAAGGAAATGGAAATGACAAACCTTGGATATTTTTTGCTGTACGGTGTTGTGACCTTGGAGGGTGTTGCTTAAAGTGAGAGAGCTATAAAGAGACTGGGAATGAAGCCTTATCAGCATAATAGAAAAAATATCCTTGACATTTCTATGTTAATTGATTTTGTTCTGTATGTGATTCAATCATACATATTTATACAGAACATTGCCTTTGATGGAAACATAGACATGATAAGAGAACTGGGTAGTAGTTCTTGATGGAGAATTGCCTTCACAACTTGACAAACATGATGGCATGAAGATCCACCCTAATGGTGCAAAGGAAAGACTTCTACTTGCGATGTTAGGTGATTTGGGTTGGAGAGTTGGCTTGTCTGATAGTGGGACAGATAGGTATAGAGGTGATTGCAATTATGTCCAGATCTCCTCTTTCTTGAATATAAGATGGGATTAACATACAGCTTGGCAGCTCCTTTTGGAGACCAGAGTAGTGAAACAAGGCAAACAGAGTTGACTGAGGGGCAGAAACAGGAGATACCCAGAGTAGAAAATGCACATGGAAGTACATATATGTTTCCTGCACTGGCAATTTTGTATACCATGTGTCCAGCATGAGTAAATGGTGTTGGCTAAAGGCAACACCTTCTGAGACCACATCATAAGACGACAGTGTTCCTCACTATAACTGATTCTTGCTTCTTGAGGAGAGAAGGTCACTGTAAAAGGCTGTCAGAATGAAATGGATTGCAAAGCTTTTGTATGGATATTGCAGTACAGTGGGGATCAGGGGATTTACACTTTTCTGCACTGTAGTGCAATTTTGTTGTTGGTATTTATAAAATGCAGGGGGTGTGGGGAATTTGTGTTCTACTTTTTGGAAAGTCGATTATATAGTCTCGACCATATGAAGTTTGACTTTCTGAAAGGTCAATGTTATGACATAGATCCCAGTTTTCAACATTTCATCTTCTCTGTTAGTTACATTTTTATTTTTTTACAGATGTTGAAATTACAATAGGAAGCCAAATAATAATCAGCTTGGTGTAGGCCAAGAAAGGGAAAAACTGCAATAAAATAAGTAGTTATGCCATTACTAATATACTTCAGCTTTAAGGTGGGACAGCTACCAGAGTGGGCATGGCACAGGGTTACATTCATTCAAATCTAACCGATTACTCTCACTCGATTTACCTGTGGAAATAAACAGAGCCCGGTACTCCAGGGGACTACAGTCTGACACCAATATTTAGGCTAAGATCCCAGGCGTCTCTTTTTTTTTGTCATTTGTAGGAACAAATTCAGCAGCTAGTGAAATACAAACCTAAAATAAAATACTTTTTGCCGAAAGACACAACAACAACAATAACTCTACTAGAACAATCACCTGCAAGGACTATATAAATGGTTAAGGCTATAGACTTTTGAAAGATTCATCCTATACCCCTGGGACTGAGTCTCTTAATCACTGCCTACATAATGCTGTTTGAACAGGCCATTTGACAAGATGAATGCTGCTGCATCACTCCTTTGAAAGAGGCACTTGTTCCTAATGTGTCTTGCCTGCTTATCAAATGAATAACTAAATTAATAAACACATGCATATATACATGCATATATATATATATATATATATATATATATATATATATATATATATATATATATATACATACATATATAAAATGAAACGGGAGATAGGAATGAGAGAGTGGCTTTGCTCCTCTTCTAAGGTGAGAAGTCGAGATTTTATGTCTCACTAAAAAAAGCTCTCTAATTAGTAGCTGCCTAACTGGTTTAGATCAACATTAATAGTGCACTGCTTAACTGAAACCAATGCACCATCACTTCCCAGATCAAAAATACATTTTGTGTGTGTGTATGTGTGTGTGTGTGTGTGTGTGGGTGTGGGTGTGTGTGTGTGTGTGTGTGTGTGTGTGTGTGTGTGTGTGTGTGTGTGTGTGTGTGTGTGTGTGTGTGTGTGTGTGTGTGTGTGTGTGTGTGTATGTGTGCGTGTGTTTGTGTGTGTGTGTGTAAATCTTAACTAAAATCATCTGATTTTTTTTCTAAACTTCAAATTGTTTGTATCTGTTGTACTTCCTCAATTTCCTGGCAGTCATTACAGAACAATCATTAGTTACTGTCAAAGACCTGGACCTACCCTTTGTAGCAGCCCATTTGCCATCTGGCAAGGCACCAGATTTTTGTTTTTGGCTTCAGTTTAGAGAAAAGTGTAAGGATGATGAAGTTTCATCATACTTGGCTGAAGGTTTTAAATATGCTTTGAAGAAAGGAGGGTGTTATGATTTTTGGAATATTGCCCTAACTGCGGTTACTCCAAAAATCAGGCAATAATAGCTGAACTTATGAGGCAGATACTCTTATTTCATTAGTAATAAAAGCCTTAGGGTTGCCATGAAAATGTGGTCTATAAATATGAAAAATGTGTTTTTCAATTTGCCATATATACGTCCATATTAGATAATCACTGACTCACAGCTCTGTTACTAAACATGTTACTAAGTAAACACATTTACAAAACTTTCATCTGTGTTGTGTAACTGCATTTTTAGATATAGGCTGTGGTTACACATACATCCATTCATATGGTCACTGACTGGACGAGTCTGGGAGACAATTTCTTTAACAGCTTTTTATCTGCTCCAAGAATTTTAGCATTCGGATTAAGGGTATTGTATCATGAGACTATAATCCTAAAGCATAGCACTATATGTATGCATGCTAGTCTTTGTTATTTAGCTGTGAGCACTGTGAAGTAGTGTGTGTGTGTGTGTGTGTGTGTGTGTGTGTGTGTGTGTGTGTGTATGTGTGTGTGTGTGTGTGTGTGTGAGAGAGAGAGAAAGAGATAGAGAGGCGAGAGTTGGTTTTCTGAGGATTTCATTTAATACAAGTGATTTACTCATATTCTTGTAAGACACATACCATTGTTTATCCTGTTAATTGACCTACTCTGTAGAGAAAATAGCTGCCTTACTCTTTGTTGGACATTAGATATCTTCCCTTCTCTTACAGACATGGAAGTCAGTTAAGGAATGTACTTATGCCAGCTTGGCTTTTCTCTGCACTACTAATCCTCCTGTATCATTCTAACTGCTGATAGTATGATTCTAATTTGTCATACTCCCAAATGGCCTGGTAGGGGCTGACGTGCTGAAATGATTTTGTTTTACAGTAAGTGTTTCTTCTTTCCACAATTCCACAATGCTTATGTGTCTGCATAAAACATAAGGGCACAAAATTGTCAGTGATCCTGACTGTCCATTGACTCAACAGTGTTGAGTATAATAACTTCCTGCTTTTTTTGACTGCATCTAGTAAGACTTCAGTTTATCTGTTTTATTGACTCTTTTTGATGTTTGCAGACACCTACTATGCAGCATTTTAAGATATATTGGAATGTTTGGCTTAAAAGAGTAACTAATTTGGTTGCTTTTGTTCAGGGTCAGAATACTAATTTCGAGTATCCGACATGCACAGTCTCTGGATGAGAAGTGAAACGGGTCATTTGCTTATGCTTACAGATTAACTTCCTTCTTTCTTGGATGGTTCACTTAATTTCTAGTACCTAAGTAGACTTTTATTGAATGTCTGTTGCATCTGGACTCAATGGCCTAATTAGTTTGTTTTGGTGAGACTGTAAGTATCTTAAATGCAGTTAACCCCACTCAGCTCATTGGCGAAGAATGTCTCTATAAATGAAACCCGTGGTGTGATAAATATCAAAATAGGAAAAGAAAAAATAAAGATTTCAAATAAAGTCAAAATGGTGTGCATAAAAGAATATAAATTTAATCCGGACAAGAAAAGGGGCTAAAAACCTGAATTATAGGAAATAAGCATTTGAGATATGAAAAATCTGACATTTGGGATGATTTGTCATTTAATTTCAATATAAACATAGATTCATGAACACCTATAGTAAGTGTACACTGTGTACATGATCTGTATTCAAGAACATCCCTACCAATTTTTTGTGCTTTCTAGTCACTCAGAACAATTACACTAAGTGTACATGTAGTCTACACTTTGCGGTAACCTGTATGAATCCCTGTCAATATTTAAAGCTGCAAGAATATCAGTAGGAAAACTAAAATTAGGAGGAAGAAGGCGTGAGCTATGTCTGTGTTGTCTGTTCACTCAAAACGGTGTACATTTAGTGTAGGTGTTGATGAATCCCAGGGATAGTGTTCTCATTGACAAAGCCAGTATACAATAAACAAACACCAGAACATCCTTATTGTTTTAGATGGTTGAAACATCTTAATACTCCACACAGAGAAAATGTATGCAATAGGAATTATGCATACACATCCATAGGTTGCACTGATGCTGGAAATCATATTCATATATATATATATAATTTGCAATATTGTCAGAGTCAGGCATCAGCTTTTAGACAGATATTTTCAGCAGTTGGTTGTCCCTAAAGGTCATGATCATTTGAGGGCAGACTGTCTATAAAAGAGAGCATACCGTATTTTTTTCAAAATTTTCTCTAGTTTCTAAACTAGTCACTTCACTTGTATTTGTCTCTTGTGCTGTCATTTCTGGCATACTTCTTCAGCAGTGCAAAGTATTTGCTTTCCTTTGACTGTTATCCGATAATGACAACCGTTTTGATTTTATCAGATATAATATATAGTATGCCCCCAGCTCCCTGCTAATGCAATATTTTTCCATGATCTTTGGGGGGAGGAAACAGTGATGTGGCAGACTGTTTCATTGAAAAATAATAAATCACTAAGACTCATCCTTTAGAAGAAAATTTTACTAGCAGAAATAAAACTGCTGAACATGTATGCCAGAAATGACAGGCAAACTGAAAAATGCAGGTAGATAAACAATTTTGTTTGGGGAGCAAGAAACAGTTGTTTAAATTTTCTGCTTGATTCTTACCTACCATACACATAAACAAAGTTCATATTTCTACAGTTTCTGCTTGTTTACTGACATTCCCTTAGAATGCAGCACATCCATCTATTAAGGCCTTTCTTAAGATAGTCTAACATTTGAGATAGCTAAAGACAAATCTTTATGCCATGTAGGATCTCAGGAATTATCAAACTATAGACCAATAGCCATATTGTTACCACTTGCCAAAATCTTGGAAAAGTGTGTGCAAAAACAACTTCTACACTATCTCATCCAGAATAATCTACTAACCAATTCACAACATGGATTCAGACCCCACCATAGTACATTCACTGCCCTCCTCTCTTTTACCGACATTATTAACCATAACCGGAATAACAAAAAGATATCTTCGGCTCTCTTTCTGGACCTGTCTAAAGCCTTCGATATGGTGAACCACCAGCTACTTCTCCACACTCTGAAAACCCTGAACTTAGACAACCAAGCTCTAAACTGGTTTCATGCCTACCTCTCTGACAGGCAACAAGCGGTACTCTGGCAGAATAAGCTCTTGCACCTGTTACCTAATACCATAGGGGTTCCTCAAGGCTCCATATTAGGACCTCTTCTCTTTTCAGTCTTTATTAATGACCTCCATACAGTCATCCCTGAGGCCACTTGTATTCAATATGCTGACGACTCTACACTAGTATGTTCTGATACTTCTCCAGTTAACCTACTATCTACAACCCAGCACATTTTTACTACAGTAGAAAATTGGCTATCAGGGCGGCATCTGATCTTGAACCCAAACAAAACCAAACTACTACTCTTCTATTAAACCCATCAACCCTCTCCTATATCCTTTACCATACAATCCAACAATGGGACTATCATCTCCCCAGACTCCTATACTAAACTATTAGGAGTTACCATAGACAATAAACTTAGATTCAACACGCACATTAACCATACCATTAAAACCGTTAACAAGAAAGTCGGGTCATTGTACAGGATAAAAACTTTCCTAACTCCAATTGCCAAAGTGGCCATTTCCCACTCACATCTTCTCTCTACCCTTCTATACACCTCTCCCATGCTTACTAACCTTAACAAATCCGACCTAAACAAACTCTCATCTTGCTATAATCATATTGCCAGATTTGCAACTGGTATGCCCTATAGAACTCACCACTGCGTTAACCTAAAAAACCTAGGCTGGATAGAACTACCAAACCTTCTCCAGCTGAACCAACGCATAGAAGCTTTTAAAATTCTCAAACAACCTGATAACACTCCTGCACTGAAAAATGTAATTATTCCTTACACCAACCTAAGCTGTCTTCGCTCATCAAATAGGCTACTTGTCCAAACAATCAAATCCTATAACTCAGGGGGTGATACTCTGTTTGTCAACTCCATTGGAAAAATATGGAACTCCCTCCACTACAACCTCACTCTTACTACCTCCCTAGACCAATTCAAAAAGAGCCTAAAACTCCATTTCAAGTTTCAAATTAACTACAGATGATTGGACTAAAATAGTTCTAGCTCCCAGACACACTATTAAAGCCAGAAAATTCTGACTTTTTGCTTGGAAGTGTTTGTATAAACATTTTCATACTCCTAACAAAGTGCACAAGGTGTGTCCACAAATCTTAAATTGGTGTTGGAAATGTAATGGCAGAAGGGTGGGTCATGGAAACACATTTTATGGGAGTGTGAAAACCTAAGGCTATTTAAAAGCAGAGTTAATGGGAACTGAAAAATACAATATTAGTCAAAGAAAATGTTTTTGTTGCAATGGAATGGTCACAAGAAAAATAAATAGAGGGTGAGATTATTTTCTTTACTAATAGTTGCTACAAAAAAGTCAATAACAAGGTTATGGAAAAATGAGGAACCACCCAAGATAATGGAAGTATGACATATAATGAATGAGGTTACAGTATTAGAATTAGGTAACAGAAAACAACAGGATGCAAAGAATCTCTTGAAGAAATGGGCCATATGGGACAGGCAAGATTTAGAGGAATCTCTAGAAACTATAACAAAGAGTAACACTAGAACGTTACCAAACGTTATTCTATAGATCATATTCCTTGGATGTAGGGTTACCACCTGTCCCACTTTGTGAGGGACAGTCTCTCTTTAGGCTGTTGTGTCCTGCAAAAAAATTGGAAAAATGGCAAATGTCCTGAGATTTTAGGACAAAAATATTTCCTTTATTTTCTTTAATAGTTGCATAAAACCATCATTTTTTATCTGAAACACCTAAATGTTATAAGAAACAGAATAAGCACCTCAAATGCTACAAAAATAAGCTTTTATTCTGGCAAAAAAGTGAAGTTCTGTCCTTTGTACTTACCATGGGTATGTTTTGCCCTGCAAAAATCTGATGTTTCTACAAAAAAATGTCCCACTTTGGACATTTGAAAAGGTGACAACCCTACTTGGATGAAGAAAACAGAGCTGACCAAAACTGGAGGTCAATGTAGGACATGTGCTAAAGCCTCCTCCCCCTGACTCATGACATGAGAACAATAATAAATACATCTAAGACACTGAGACATATAACAGTTTATTTTTTGGATCTTCCCAGTAGGACCACTATGTATATAGTTGATATATATATTTAGAACAATTGTATAAGCAGTGTTTTACAAAAACAGTTAAACAGAATAAGCAAGAATATATTGGTAGATTATTATTCTCAAAACTTACTGTTTGCCTGATACATTGTTCATTTTTCTTTTTTGTGTTGAAAAGATGCTTATCTCTGAATGAGCAGTTGTAATAAGATATGCTACACTATATTTGTGGACCACTCCAATAATGTATGAATGTGTGTAATGTGAGCAAATAAACACTGTTTGTAACAAAAAGGGAGGCAAAGTTACTTTTCTAGTATAAAGCTGAGATTTTATTTTATTTTATTTATTTTACATTTGTTGACCGGGATGGTCCGACTGGATACATGTCCATTTTCAGCGGAGGCCTGGGGAGAAAAGCTCCTAATTGTCAGAAAGTTACATGCATGTTACATAGTTACATATTATTTCATTTAGTAATGCAGCTGAGGAGAAAGATGTGCAATATATATACAGTGTAACAAACAAAACAGTCTAGCAATAGCAATCACAAAACTTACAACAGATCTTTTACAAATTTTATAAAACGTTAGATTAAAAAGACAATAATAGCTTTTGACCTTAGTTACTATACATTGTTCTTGTTTGGAGTTACAGGTTCCTTCCCTAAGTTGTCCTTTTAACAAAGGTTTAAGGGTTTCCAATTTTGGTCGGAGATTTGTCAAGGAAATATAGGGTTAGGTCTTTTGAGAATAAGAGTTTAAGTTATTGAGCTTGGATAAGCGTGAGGAGAAATATGATCTTGGTTAATTGAGGAGGTGCTAATCTGGGTTAGAGCATTATTCAGTTCCTGCCTTCCCTTAAACCTCACAAATCCTCCAGAACATTATTCTGCATTTATTGTTCCCACAATTTCCATTTTTTGGAAACATGTATAAAAAATCCAGGCCACCGTTTAGAGGCAAAAAATAAACTCTTTATAACACAACCACAATTACAAAGATGAGCGCTTTCGTCTGGAAACCAGATTTCATCAGATGATGAAGTCTGGTTTCCAGACGAAAGCACTCATCTTTGTAATTGTGGTTTTGTTATGATGAAGTCTGGTTTCCAGACGAAAGCACTCATCTTTGTAATTGTGGTTGTGTTATAAAGAGTTTATTTTTTGCCTCTAAATGGTGGCCTGGATTTTTTATACATTTTTCCAGTACTTGGTTTGCAGTTTTATATTTTTACTTCGAATTTCCATTTTTTTCTATGCAATTTGCTTTTACCTTTTTCAAAGATCTCACTTCCAGTTCTTTTACCTCTCTTACAATATTCACTGCTTCAAATACAGTTGGTTTAGACTTTGATTTCCATTTTCTAGTAATTGCTTTTTTGATAGCCACCAGAAATAAACGTGACAAGGCCTTACTATGTCTAGGCAATTCCGAGCCAGCTCATCCAATATTTCTAACAGAGTACTATGTAGGGAAATTTTAAAGTCTGCCAAGTCATTGCATTCCCAAAACATATGTTACTGGGTCGGTCTATATTAGATCAGCTGAACTCTCATTGTTGAAACCTTGCTCCCTCGAATGGCTGTTTCAGTGAATTTTTTCTTAGGGGAAAAAACACTTAGCTAGCGTAAAAGTTCACAAAATGTAAAACCCTCCAAAGTGGGGGGCCCTCCAACTAAATATATTAACTCGGAGATCGCAGTACAGTAGGAAAAAGGGCAAATTCCCGATGATGGCCAAGCTTTTTTCCCCTAGGAAAAAATTAGCTGAAACGGCCGTTCGATGGAGCAAGGTTTCGACAATGAGCATTTGGCAAAGAGCCGTTCGCTGAAAATGTTTTTCACTGATCTACTATAGATCAGTTCCCAGTTACATCTTTCTTCCCTATCACACCTCCAACATTTGTCATCTAGCTGAGGAGCAATTCTTTGGAGTCTGCTTGGGGAATAAAATACCTATGCAAACACATCCAAGCAAAATTCATAAATCTTCTAGACTTTGCTACATATTTGGGAGCCCTACATATGTCCTCCTATTCCTTCCCTGTGAATTATGTATGCAGTCTCTCATCCAAATCTTTTTCAACCTCCTCTGATTAATTTCTGTAGTTGACATGAACAGCGACACAAGATAAGGGTGTGTGCAAGGGTTCAACAGTAAACAGTTCAAATGAGCACAGCAAAACCCAGAACTCCAACACCAAATATTGTAACAAACACAGTTTATTCAGTCAGCAAAGCTTTCAGGATATCACTCTTTTTCAATGTTCTTTCAAAAATAGTATGAAACGCTTACTTTTAAAAAAACATCACATGGTTATATCAGCTGAGTTTAAATTAGAATTTGTTCATTTTCTTCACATATGCTTTAAAGCTGAATAACAACTAAACATATTGAATGGCATTTAGTCACATCTCATATAAAGCTATGCATAGCATATAATATATATTAAAAAAAAAAAATATATATATATATATATATATATATATATATATATATAATTTAATTATAAATAAATACTATATATTACATTCATTATGCCATAACAATATCATAAGCACCATAGAAGAACAACATTAAAAACATGAAAACTTAAGAAGCAGCAGATAAGATAGGGTATCATATGGTAAAGTAGGGATGCAATACTGTAAACTCCATCTTCAGGGCTGCTACCACTGGTTCAGTAATCATTCTTTATGCATGTTTAAAACATAATCTTTTTGATAGGATGTGAAATCAAATCTATTAAAAACTTAAAAATCTTTCCTTTGTAGTGCTCCATCCAAAAAAGTTTTGCAGCAGTTTAAGGAGAAAGGAAAGACCATATTGAATGTCAAATAAGTGTTCTGTGTACTGGTGCAGAGGTACATCAGGAACTCTCTTTCTATCAACTGGTCTTTTTAATACATCCAGACAAAACAGCAGCAGTTCTGTAATAACAGGCAGTGTCAAAAGAAGCAACAGGCGTGGAGAAACAAAAGACATTGCCAGCAACAGTCACAGTAAGACAGATCCTCCCATAAGGGCAAGTCATTTACATCTTCACAATGTACTTCCATCATCATTTAACCCTTACCTTTTCTGTATGTAATGCAGATTGGTAGGAGAGTTCCCCTTTTTCCAAATAGTGGAATCAGACAGCAGACCAGTATGTAAGAAAGATATTTTCATGGGGGTACTCCACAGAATTTTGTGACAGTCCATTTTCAGGCCCTGGCAATTCCATTAGTTCAAATTTTGTTAAATATTCATCTCTCAGTTTGGCACAGAAGTTTAGGACTATGACTGATATACCTGTATCATGCAGTAATATTGAGTTTGATTTCCAGAGCCTCCAGTTTGCTTAGTATGTGACTGTGAGCAAGACACTTAAGTAGAGAGAGCTCCTGCTCCGAGTCTGAAATGGATCCATGTGGATCAATGCTCCATGCCAGTTAACAAACATGTATATTTATTTATTCAAGTAGCACAAGTAGTTCCAGATTAAGTGAAAACGGAACAAGGTTTTATTAAAGATTTTTTTTTAGAGTTCTCTTAAAGGAAAAAACAACGGAGACTCATTTTAGATCTGTCAGATCTGAACAAATTCACACAAAAAAGTTAAAGACACTGATTCTGCTTTCTCCTTCATGAATTCTTCCTGGTGATTTTATAGACATATAGGATGCTTTACTACACAGTTTCATGTGTAACTCAAACAGGACATTTTTTTCAGACTCCAGGTGGGGAATTCCATTTTTTGGAATTCTTTACTTTCTTTCGTGGCCTTTCTACTGCACCCAGACCCCAACTATCGAGCTGGAACATTTACAAATGTAAGTCTGTGTGCATACCTGACTGAATGAAGCTTTACAGTGGCATGCAAGTCACTGTTGCAATGATGTCCATTTATAATGCAAATATTGTTCCCAAATCACAGAAAACTGAATTTACAGCTTTCTTTAATGAATAAGTTTCTGGAGCAGTTTTGGTTATGAAAACCTATACGATCTCT